>NW_027509805.1:0-15000 GCF_048541705.1 Temnothorax americanus
TAATTGTTCGAGACTCGCTTTGAAGTTAAAAATTTCCACTCCTTACAACTTTGCGCTCTTCGAGGCAAAGCACTTTTTTTCTCAACGACAGAAATACATATAGGTATATATATACGTATAATCGTATAGTCACCAAGATCTTAACTATATATG
Source organism: Temnothorax americanus (assembly GCF_048541705.1). Classification (NCBI taxonomy): domain Eukaryota; kingdom Metazoa; phylum Arthropoda; class Insecta; order Hymenoptera; family Formicidae; genus Temnothorax; species Temnothorax americanus. Next base: position 154 of record NW_027509805.1, read on the forward strand.
TATAACCATTCACAAAAAACGGCAAATGAATTTTATGTTTTTGTACGAATGTATTTAAAAAATGTTTTTCCTACAAAGATATCACGTTACTTTAATTTTTTATTCAACTTATCTAACTAATAGATATATAATTGTTATATACAATTTTCTTTTAACGAAGTGATTCGGCTAATAAACTCCGATTAGTTTAGTCTTTTTAGTTTCTCTCGAGACGAACCGGTTCCCATTTACATATTTATCTTTAAACGCAAATGAAGTTTTTGTCCTTTATTTCGTGGCTAATCATCACATGACGCAAGCGTGTGTCGATCAATACGAAAATAAGGAAAATGAAGGTAGTATAAAGCGGTCAACCATGCAATCTATGTCGAGGTGCGTTAAATCGGGTATTAGCGATTACGCGTAACATATTGCTGTTTATAGACTGATCGATCGTTATTAATTACGCTTTAAGGAAGACACGTGGCGTGCACCGTGTACTTCGAGCGTTTACCAAGGCTTGTACCTTGGTGTAAACCTTGAAATATCAGGAAAATATAATATCTTTCCCTCTTCTCTTTTCTCTTACACGCAACACACACATACGCAGCCAGAGTGTATAAAGCCTACCCATTTCCAGTGTCCATTTCTTGGTTCGTGCACAGTCGCCAACCCGCGACCTATTATGTCTCACGTGAATGGCAGCTTGAAAGAAGCCACTCCCGAGCGGCCATTTTCTGCGAACAAAGACGGTACCTATGCCGATTTTTTTTTTCATATCAATTTCATCGCCGGCTTTAATTCGGTCTCATTGCACTCGCTTTTGTCCGCGCCGGTCTCCCTCCCTCTCTCTCTCTCTCTCTCTCTCTCTCTCTCTCTCTCTCTCTCTCTCTCTCTCTCTCTCTCTTCTCTCTCTCTCTGCGCACCGTCTTAATCGGCTGTACCGAGGGGCAATATTAGATAATACAGAAATAAATTCTATTCAGCCGAGATATTACATTTTTGTCTTTTCTGTTTCAGGTATGATCCATGAACTTCATCGGTCCGTAGACGTTCTCCAACGTCGGTGAGTCGTATCAAGGCTTGTTACATGATATTATATAATTGTTTTATTATAATCGAATTACGGACATTAATCCTTCTAATTTTTATCTAAGAAAATAAAAATAGACAGATATGTATAATAAGATATATCGTATAAAAATATATAATAAAATAATAATAATAATAATAATAAATCGTAACCATTTAATTTAATTAGAAGAGAAGTTTTGAAGAAAAGTTTATATGTAGGAAGGGTTGAATGTAACGATATTAACGCGTTTTCTTTTAAATTGAAAGAAATAATTGTTTTTTAAGATTCTTTTGAATTTCTAGATGATTGAGTTGGTCGTTGCGTTTAGTTCTCGACTACAGCGCATTTTAGATATTTTTTTCATATATACCTTTCTGAAATTTACTCCTCGTAGCTTAGATCTATATTACTCTCGGTTTCGCTTTATTCAACCCTCGTTCGTTTCCTGAAATCTCCGCGAAAGCGAGGGAGCGTTTTCCTGCCGTTCCCCGACCCCGGCCAAGATCGAGAAAACGAATCTAAGGATCTCGTGCTGCCGGGGCGCTTAGATTTAACGCTCAGCCTCGCCGTTGATGCACGATCGGCGGAACAATGGCGACGGCGCGGAAGCCGCGAAGTAACGGGGCGCCGAAAAATAACGATAAATCCGTCGACGGGCCGGCGGGCGGGCAAGCCCCCGTGTCCTCATCTCTCCGTGTTTACCAGTCTCCGTGAGTATTCCGGGTATACCCGGTAGAATAAATCACCCGAAGGGAGCTGGAGGAGGAGAAGGAGGAATAGAAGGCCGCGTGATCCTTCCCACCTATGCCATAGATCATCGGTAACGATCGGCATGAAAAACCGGGAAGCCCAGTCCGGGAGTGGTGCCCTTTCCGGGTGAAGGAAGCACGAAATTCATCGGCGATTCCACCGGCGACGCTTCCGCCGATATTTCCTCATTACAATGGCGAGGGCAACGAGATGGGAGGGTGAAAGGGAGAGAGAGGGTGAGCGAAGGTTTGGAGAGGACGAAGATGGGGATGAGTATAGCGCGAAGGTTGAAAGAGCCCGCGGTTCCGATCAGATCGACTGTCCCACGGGAAGGACTTTCCCGGAAAATCCTTAAGTCAATCTGAAAGGATTACGGACGCTCGAGGAAAGTGGAGGCAGGGCGGTCGGAGATAGTCACGTGGAGGACGAGGGAAATTGCGTGCGATAGGTGACGGTGAATTGAGATAAATAATACTCGAAATAATGTCGCAGAGATGATCGGATTTCATTGCGGATAATTTTGACTCTTTTCTTCCTTTCTATACGTCGATCAAAGAGAGCCTATTCTCATGGAGTACAATAGCAAATGTCGCATTATTATATTGTGTTGTAAGAATGAGGCACGTTAAGAATATCGTCGCGTCTCTCGCTTACCATTTGAATCACCATGAACCATTTGCTTCGACCATCCTCAAGTTGACTTCTAGAGACTATAAATTTTGGTAAACGATATAAAATCTTCATATCGTTGTCAACAGTTAGATAAGTTCTTTCTCATATATATATGGATCTACGTGATCATAAATATAGAAATATGTACGTACTAGTGTCTAGTGTATCGCAGCAAATAATGCACAAGCCATAAAGCAATTTCTCCTATTACTTCCGGACGAATGTTGCGCGATTTTCGTCTCGTCTCTTGTGCGGTTGGCTTTCTTCGAAAAAGCGCGAAAAATCCTGCACGCTCGATGAAGAAACTCTTCGCAGTTACCGCAACAAGGAAATTAGACATTTTGTCTACCATGATCAAAGGAATTATAATATCGCAATTTTATGTATTATATTGACACTGTCGAATGAATAATGCGTTACAATTATGTTACCGTACACATTATACATGTATTGTATAGCTGTGCAAATGTAATAATATACGTATTTGCATAACACCTGTCAGCGTAAATAATGCAATCGATGCGATCAGATGTCTGCCAAATGTCTTGGGAGAATGTTTAACGTCTACAGAATTATCCGCGTCTTTGATAGTGACCAGCGGGACGTTTGGATTCGCTGCATGTGGAGTGAATGTATAGAGCATGCCGTTGACGAGCAGAGATGTCCGCGCGCGAACATCTGTTGACGCATCTAAAATGAGTCTCTCCCGCGTCTCTCCCTCTTTCTTTAGAGTACAGGAAGCTCGGAGCTAATGATTCTGCCTAACTCGAAACAAATGTCGCTCATCCCGACAGTAGTCGGCTAGCGACTCTGTCCGGGCGATAAATTTGGCAGTAAATTGCCGCGTTAACCGTAACGTAAGTTATCTTAAACGTTTGGGCGGTTGCAGGTGCGGCTGACATTCTCTGTTGCGCTCGCTATAAGGTTCCCTGACATCGTCGGTTTTTATTAAACTCGGCTATGTGACGGCAACTTGAAGAAGGCGCGGATGATCGAAGACACGCACCGAAAGATTGTTCTCGATTGTGTACGAAAATCTGATACTTACATTCCACATGAAAATTTAATTCGCGTAGCCTCATGAATTTTATAACCTATACGTGATTTACGCGTTGCAAGAGAGAGCTCGTTAATTCAAAAAATAATAATAAAAGTGTTTCTCGTTATTTATGCCTCGGCTGTCCCTTCTGAAATTGACGATTGAACGGGATTTTCAATTAATGGAATTATCGTGCCTCTATTTTCTGGCCGAATTTTAGCGGCATTACATTTTAGCGATACCGTTTTATTACTAAAACAGATGTATTTTTTTATTAGTCAGCATTCCCCAGATATTTCGAGGCATAAATATCACATTCGGATATTTCGCCAAGTGAATTATGTCGGATGCTGGAATTGGCGAGCAATTTTGATATCAAATTTCAACGATAACCGGCCGCGTACTCGCTAAGGCCACGTGGGACAGAGAAGAATATCGCCGGATGAATATTTATGTATGGATAGTGAGCAGCTATAGCCGACATCCGTTGTACGGACTAACCTGACGTGTCCGAAAAAAAGGGATATCGGTTCATCAATATTTATGAACAAAAACGCGGACGTGATGAAGAATCTTTTGCACGTCAAAGTAACGTAGGGTTACATTTTAACTGGAAACTGGTGTAAAATCGTATAACAGTGTAGCTTAAAGCGGCAGTTTAAAAACTTACTGTTCTTTTTTATACAAAATTACAGTTAATTGAAGAATATCCATTTTTATGCCATTTTCTAAGTAAATTTTCCAAAGAAACTACTATTTAATATTGTGAACACTGCAAACATAATAATTTTAATATAAGAATAATAATATTAAAATCACTTTTTTTATAAACAGCAACTTGCGGTAATGCAATTTTTAATTGCAGGTTATTATTTTTCGATAAAATTGAAGCTGGGATTTTTCACGAGGGCGATCAGGAATTAAACGAAAAGTTTGCTTATTGAAAATTGAGTTTGTAACAAACAACGAAGTATATTTAAAATATCAAGCTTAATATACAAAACTGGTTAATTTATAAGAGCGATTTTTGCAGACTAGCAATCTGTAAATGCAGTAAGCGTTGCGCGACTTCGAATTACCGCTGTAATATATACCGCGAGAATACGCGTCGTACTCGCGGATAACTTTTAGAATCGTGTAAAACATAATCTTGAACCAAAATTTGTGAGATCGGTGGTTTTTAAAAGTTTTTTTAAAGTTTAATTAAGATTCTTCATGCCGTCAAATTTGTTTAATTATAAACGTCAAACTTGCGTATAGCAACGTATAACTTTTGCTGAATCAATCAAATCTATTTTTTTTTTTTTCGTGAAAGCTCCGGTATTTCTAGGAGTCGCGTAATCTTGTTACATCTCTTTAAAATAATCATCGAGAAAGATGAAATCGGTTTGGTGCGGAAAATTCAGCCTAATGAAACCGGATAAAACGTGACTTTAGCTTCCGAACTGAACGTGACGGGTACGCGAAATTATCGAAATTTTATAACTTTTACGAACCAGCCGGCCCGCGTAATGAGCTGACGAAGGAAATTTTCAAGGGACAATTTTCACCGTGACAGGAATTTATTCTAGTTATATGGAATTGCCCGTTATTTGTGTTAACAAATTTCTTTCTCCTTTCATCGATTCTCCTGATAAAGAAAAATTGTTAGGTACGTCAATAACGTACGCGGTTGTCGAAGTTATATAATCAAAAGTCTGCAATCGCACATATATATATATATATATATATATATATATATATATATCGAGTAGAAAGTCCTTATTCGAGAAGATTTTAAAGTTCAAAAATTTGAGTTTCCTGCACGCATAACTACGCACGGTAATGCATTTTGTAATCAAAAGAACGTACAAATTTGCTCCGCGGTTTCTAAGTTATTATCGTATTCGAATAAATTGAACTTTTATGTTTAATTAAATACTTTAACATTAATATATATATATATATATATATATAATTATAACATAATATAAATAATTTAATACATTTTTAATTAGATATAATAGTATATTTAACATATAATTAACATTTATTTAAAATATACGGATATTTGGCTATTATTTTTTCTTAGAAGAATAATGAAGAACGGCGAGAGATTATATGGGTTTAAATGTGTAAAGATGACTATGTAGAGTCGCGGGGGGAGGCATTGTTGATATTATTACTCACTCCGAAGTGTTTAATCTTCGTTTCTTGGAAAACGATATTTTCAGGTTGACCTCATTCATTTAGGCCGTCGCGCGTGTCGCTTTCGCGTCCACCCTTTTCCGCTCAAATTGGACATAAAAAATTGCGTTCGCGAGAAACGCCATCAATTTAACTCTAAGTTTCTTCGCACAGGAACCACACATCTTATTCCATTCTGAATTATACGATGACTGCTGCACATTTCGTTGCGTTGTCATTTTTTGTTATGCAATTGTTAATTACGGATATTTCTCGCGGAAATATAGCTACGAACAGAAAACAAGTCAAGCGCGGATCAATGATGGAGCTCTATTATTAAATTTATAAAATAATATTCTAATAGTGTTAGATTAAATAATTACGTAGCACATCTACAGCATTAGAACTAATCCTAATTGTTGGTTCTGCGATTTATCTTTTCTTTTGCTTTTTTATGTAACATAAAGTTATAAACAAAATGAGAATGTATATATTTCACACACACACACACACACACACACACACACACACACACACACACACACACACACACACACACACACACACACACACGCACACACACACACACGCACACACACACACACGCACGCACACACACACACACACACACACACACACACACACACACACACACACACACACACACACACACAGCAATTTAAAAATCTTAAATAAATAAAAAGTTAGACTTTTAATGTGTATTTGTAAAACATTTTTGATTGGCAACTTGTGATCCAGAGAATGTTCTGAAACGCGTTTATGACAAAACTCAGTTATATTACAATATTTCATATTAAACTTATCACAAGGTTACACAGCAGGACTTTCGAGTCCCATTAACTGACGGTTTCGCAGATGTGCCTCTCGCACACGCGGTGCGTTGAACCAAACTCCGCGAAATTTATAACCGGCATCACGGTCGCGGGAAAGAAGACAAGAGCGCGAGAGCGAAGGGGATGAAGAAAGAGCGCGCCGAACGCAACGCAGCGCACCCGCGACGTCGCCTTTCGCACATGCACAAGGGGCTAATTTACGTCGCGTAAAATATACGTTTCGATTTGTTGCAGGGTGCGAAAGCGGCCCGGTCACATCGTCATCTGTTGCGGAGTACATCCGTGACACGTGCGATGCATTGCATTTAATCTTATATGTCTATATATTACATGCAATTATATATTCTCTCAAGAAACGTACATATTATAATTAACGTATGCGTATGACATAATTATAATATAGGTAATTAATTTAAAAAATGTCAACTTTGTACCACGATTAAGGCGCTTGAACTATTTCAATTACAGGCAAGATTCTAGCGATTTATAATATTTATTGAAAGCGAAGTTAAAGCAGGGGTAGATCAACGGCGTTTTCTCGAGAAGCTCAGAAGGCACGAACGTCCTTTCGAGATTGAAAAGTTACTAAATAACCCGCTCAATCACGAGCTTCCGTCACGTCGCGCTTCGTCGACGTCTGGCGGCTCAAAGTGAGAGAGACGAACGATGGATGCATGGTGGCTCGTTGGTTCGTTCAATGTACCCTTCCAGGTTTTTTCTTCCTTTTTCGTTTTGTCCGGGACAATGCTTTAAAGGCCTCCACCAACCCCTTCTGTCGACCACCTCTATCCCCTCTCCCTTCTCCCTTCTCGCTCTATCTCGCCAAAATTGAAATCTCTCGCATCGTCGATAAAAAGCAAAACTGTCTACAGGTCGATGAATCGCAAAGCAGTGGACTGCGCAAGCAGCGCGAGGCTTTGTCAAAAGAACGGTCGAATCGCGTCGCTATTATTACACGCTCGATCGCAGCACGCGCGAAATCGCTCGATCCTCTTTTTCTTTTTTTCTTCTTACTTCTCTTGTATATTCTCATTATTATTTCCGATAATCAATTTTCCACGTTTCCGTTTCTTTTCATCAGCATTTTATCTTATACATATATTCTTTGCGATTATATTCGTCGCTGTATAGTTTCCTGTGCAACTATCTTATTTACCATATCGAAATATTATAGATTATAGATTAAAAAAATGCTACAATTGTTTATATTTGAAGCAATTGGAACTTCATTGATATGATTGTATCTTTGTTTTTAAAAGCAGTACAAAAAAATTGACTTTTATCCGTTGATATATATAATACACAACATATATACATACATGTATATAATGCGCGGTATAACATGTATTTTTTTTTGTGAACGCTTCTGCGAAAGTTATAAAATTGGAGGTAATAATATAATCGGAGGAGAGATAACGATATTCCGCATATCTCTGGCGGGGTTGAAGCGCGCGCCATCAATTATTGCCATATTTCTCCCTTTTGTCCGTCTTACTTTGCGCAAGCAAATGAGAAGATAAATCACGAACGAGTTAATTCTCGCGGGTGCATTTGTTGGCGCGCGTAACTTTATGATGCATTAATGCGCGGACGTCTCCGCATCGCGCTTTGTCCACTGCCGCGCGCTGCGATCCATTATCTCCTATTTCGCCAATTAATATTAGTCAAATCCTAATTAAATTGCGACGCTTAAGAATTTCATTGGCGCGCGCAGCCGAAGAAAACAGTGAATAATAATTAAGCGTCAACCGCAACCGTATATCTACGCACATGAAAGAAAATATAACTATCGTAAATCACAATCCAAAAAATAAACGTAAAAAAATAATTATGACAAAATTATAACTATATACGTAATAAATGAAAAATAATTGTCATTGACAAGCAAAATAAAACCGAGAAATGTTTTGAAACATTGTTATCATGCTTTTTACGAGATATATACAATTTTATTGTAAAAAAAATGGTGCAAATTAGAAATTTGCACTTGGCTTCCTCATAGAGGAAGTGACGTCTTAAGATGCTAATACAGCCCTCTGATTGGCTGATGACGCCTTAAGACTATATACTTAAGACGATCTTGAATATAAGACCCGACTATGAATATACCGGCATTAAAGAACTATATAAAATAGAAATAGAGAAGACTGAAGAATATAACAAAATTAAAAATAAACCGATATCTTTTAAAATTTACAGAAGTTAAAGCTATTACAAACATTTTTCTAAAAATTAGGGACCTTTGATCGCGTATAAAGCTGAGTCTAATCAACCAAATCTTAAAGAATTATATATGAAATAGGGGTAGAAAAGACTGAAAAATAGATCGATATCTCCAAATTTGCGAAAATTAAAGCATAAACAAACATTTCTGCAAAAATTTAAAATTTTATTAAAAAAGAACCCCTTGATTATTAGCAATTTTTATTAATTCTATATATTCTTCAGTTTTTTTTTTCTACCCCTATTTTATATATAATTCGTTAAGATTTGGTTGATTAGTTCTGGAGTTATAGAAATTTCGGTAAATTTGGCACATACATACGCACATACACACATACACACATACACACATGCATACACACATACCATATCTCATTATACACGTAATAACATTATGTTTTGAATTTACCGTTGTTGTTTGTCTGCGCACTGAAGATGACCTCATTACAAGTCGAAACATTTAACACTTTATTGGTGATATTTATTTAAAATATTGAATGACAATATATGCTTAATAATAAAAACTAGCTTGGTCCACTAGCTCAATTTACTCCCTTTGGTTTTAGTCTATTTTAACTTTAAATAATTTATTTGTTAATTTTCTAACACATTTTAAAATTATCCAGCAATATTAGCTATTTTTTAATTTGTTAGCGTATTAAAGAAACTTTTGTTTTATACATACAATATGTCTAATTATCCGCTAATCTCGACTATCTACATGCCGCGGATGAAAACATTCGTATATTAATTTCGGCGACAGCACGCGACACGTGCATCGCTCTAACATGATGTGGATAACTATACACGCGCGGATGCGCTTTGATGTGTTCCCTTCTCATTGACTCAGAATGAAAGGCCGTCGAGCTCTTCCCTTCAACGAAATAATCATCCGCATCAAGGATTTTCCGCGTAATTATCTTGACGATTAACCGCGCGGGCGCGGCCACCACGTGGAGTTAATTCTATCCCCCCCCCTCTCCCTTACCTTGTTCCCCTCCGTTACTTACCGCGGGATGAAAACAACGCGCGCGTGCGGGACGGGAATACGAGAGAATGCCGTAATTGCGACTGATAAAGCCATTTCGGGGCTAAATTTATCGGAGAGGGTTTTGGAGCGAGCCACTACTCGATTATTTATCGTTTAACCCACGATTACTAATCGTGGCCTCATTGAATTCGACGCCGATGCGGCGATTGTTCGGCGAGGAATAAAATGCAATACGTTCTTTTTTTCAACAAATGTTCGTTCTATCATTTCCACGCACGTAACTTTTAAGTATTTTTTTTATTTTTTTATTTTCTACTCGATTGATTTTGGGTTGTTCTCGCCGTTTCGGGAAATTAATAGAATTTCTCTACGGTCTCGCTATGTTGAATTGTCAATTTAGCGACATTCCTGATTCTTGCGGTTGGAAAATTCGGGTTATACCGTTTTCCCATATTCGCGACGATAATATGCAGCGCAGAATTCCCGGCCCTCATTGCACAACTGTCACATAATACACTGAATCGGTGCTGTCGCGGTAACGATGGCATCGCAAAAATTTCGCCGTTGGTCGGTTTGATGCGTATTATAGGTAATTAGCCCTTGCTGAATCGTAGCAAATCGATCGTGTTACTGATTATACATGTCGGAGATTGTAACTAAAGATTGTACTAAACGGCAAAGGCGAGGGAAAAGTACAATTTTTTAGGAAAACGGTACGGGTAGAGTGGCATGTGATAATTGTGTACCAGAATGAAACGAGAGAGTTTTCGAATCGTGAACGAAGCATCTAATATTTTACGCATTACTTGGATGAATTTTGTATCGGTGAAAGAATCTTGTCATTAGTCACAAAACGATTGCAATCTCTTTTCTTTGAAACGCGAACGCAATGAAAGTAACAAAGATCCAGTGATTTTTATAATTAATCAAATAACTATAAATAATATTCATATTTCTCCGAGAAGGCGTAACACCTTTGAAAAAAATGCCACGATATGTGATTTAATGTCATTTTATAACACAACGCACATAATCAAATAAAGAGTATGCTATGTAAGAAATTGAAACTGGTCGCACATTCGAGAAAGGGAAATGAGAATGATAAGAGACGAAAAGAAACCGTTGTCTGCGCGAGCTCGATTACGTACTCACTGAATTGGAGTATTCACGCGAAGTGGACCCGCTAACAACTTTGTTAGTGAGAAATCTCATATTCTGGACATGGTTGTGATTTAATAAACTTATACGGGCGTTATATAGATGTATAAAAGGAGAGTTCTTTTCACCGAAGGTGAAAGCTATAACTGTAATGATGTTGCGCAAAAGAAATAAGTTCACGATCGTCGTTTGAAGAGCACTTATTTTTTCTTTCTTCCTTTAACCGATTCTGTCGCTTTTTCTTCTTTTCTTTTCTCTTAGCGAATTTATCTTTCTTCTCTCGCCATTTCTATATATTTCTGCATCTCTGTCGTAAGATCTCTAGTTATAAAGTCTCCTTCGAGTCGACATTTGTACATGGTTAAACGAGAGGAAAAGCTGGCGAAGAAGGTTCAGGGAGACGGTAATTGGAGCGGTTACGTCCGACGATTATATCGAAGGATTTAAGAAAGTGCGATGCAAATAATACCACAGTCGAATTAACAGATCTCGCCTTTTCTGCGGATTTAACAGATTTGCAAGCTGAAGATTCAATTTATATACCATTGATTTTTTATCATTTATATTGATTATTCATAAACGATTATGTGCCATGCATTAATCATCGAAGAATAACTGTGGAGTCTAATCGTTTAATTAACATTTTCTTAAATTCAAGTTGTTTCAAGGATTTACACGTCCCCTCCACACGTACAGTTTATTTATCCATAAAGTTCTATGTACAATATGTAAGTTTGCATGTACGTATGTGTTTGTTTATATATATATATATACACATAAATCTTCCTTAAATAATCTCTTTAAATTTAATAAATTTTATTGAAAAAAATCTAGGACGATATGTAACTTTATAAATAGATAAATTCATATTTTCATTACGTTAATACATTTTTTTATACTTGCCTGAATAATACATTTTCAATATTCCATAAATTTTACATTGTATTAAATATCGAATTTCATTTTTATCGCAATAAAAATAATATCTCAAATTGAAGAAATAAAATCTCTTTGAATTGCATACAACGTTAACGAGCGCATCGTTCATTACCGTGGGTGATATCGCGTTCTGCAGAGGAAAAAAATCTCATTTTTCATCGCACGGTAATTTTTACGTTGCTACGGAATATGATCAAGAGAATTTTGCTCGGTAGCTCGTAACACAGCCAATTTCGCGATTCGCGTTCACACCGGACGGTCGCATTCTGGCAATTCTACTTCAGTGTTTTTGTTCCATTTAGAGGCAGATGTTTCTCACGTCTGTCTGCACCCGAGAATTTTTCTCCGTGGTTCTCGACTATCGTTCATTCATTCCGCCTTATTACGTAATTCTGATTTTTTTTTACGAAGACCGCGAAAAATTAATTGGAAACCATTAATTGGAAACCAGCAGAAATTAAATTGTTAAAACTGTTAGTTATGTAATTAAAAAGGTGACGTTTTAGCTCGTTCGTCTTTTGACGAATATTGTTAAGTTTCGATAATTGCGCGAAATAAATAAGGATTATTTATTGTAATATTATATACCTTGTTAAATACCTTCATAAATATAATTAATTAAGATAGCGGTAGAACAAATTATGCAATTCTATTTAATTATATTTTACTTATAACTTGCTTTTCTCTGCAAATTAACTTTTTGACATTATTTTCCGATTGATTTATTTAAAATTGTGACAACAGACAAATGCATCAATGTCAGCAATGCTTAATTGCTTAATGATTTTATTTTGCGTTTATATATTTGTTAATTACTCGCGAAGAGAGTTGGAATTAACGACCATATTTCTCGGCTATTCCACTCTTTACAGATGTAGAGTTATATTCTCAGATTGGCAAAGGCTCAAAAACTGTAGCCGCGTCTTCTAGCGATTGCGTAAGATCGCAGAGAAATAATACGGTTCGCGTGCGATCACGCGTGCGGGAAATATATCGAAGTTGAAAACGTTTCCTTTCCCTCTGGTATCTCGAAGTCCGGGCACGCTCGCACCGTCTTGCGCAGCAAGGTGGAAGGAAAAAGGAAGACGTATGAACCGAGAACACCGGAAGTCGGATTGCTCGAATTGGTCGAGATATGGAATGCAAATATTGGATGAAAAAATATCGAGAAGTTTAGCCGATTTGCAGAAGCGACCGAGCCCACTTCGGACTTTGGGATTTTACTTTAACGGGCTTATAAAAGCGATAACTACGTCTTTTTATATTCCGTAAAGAAGCTTTTCCGTTTCGCAGCAAATGGAATGTAAATATAAAGACATATAATCCATCTTTTAAAATAATCTGTAATTTAGTTATTAAAATAAATCAAATTTTTTAGATACTTTATTAAAGAATCTCAGACATTTGACATTGATAAAGATTTATTATATCTATAGAAGCTCAGATTATGTGTTTATCAGGATATTAATTATAATTGCTATATATGCAATATTAATACATTAAACTTGAACGTTTCTCTGAGATAACCATAACTTCAAAGTTAATTATAAATTACAGGATCGCGCGCGCGCGCGCTTTGTACATAAGTTACAGAATGTACATGTCTTCAGTACTTTTCTTTAATCTCCTCCTAATATCTTTGTCCTCTTCGTAACATTTTTCGTCTTATATCATGTCGATCGATTTTACTTTCGCAAAATAAAACCCAGGCACACTTAGCTGGTGCGTTTTTGATAGCCGTCGATTGCTTCGTCTCGGAACGAACATGGGAAGGAACACAATGGTAATCCTCGCAGAAGTAACGGAGGGGGCGAGAAAATAAAGATACTCAAGAGATTCGAGCGCGCGCGAAAGGAAACCACCCTCGACGAGCCTTCTCGCTGTTAATGCGAATTTAATGCGTCTCCGTTTTTTCCGTGCTATCTCTCTCTTTCTCCTCTCCCTTGCTTCCAACGAGCACATTTCTTTCTCATTTTTTTCTCCATGCTATTCACAACAAATCGCGAGCCCGAAACTGGCGATTTGTCCACCACAAAATCGTTTTGTTTCCGTTTTGCAATGTGCATTTTCTCGATATGAAGGATAACGATAATGTGCAATATTTATATATAAATATTATTAAATGTCAATAAATTAGAGAAATCTAACAATTTGGTATCATCACGGGAGAATATTTAAGTGATAGCTTTTTTCTCCCAAATTTATGGAAATAATGTATCCTTGAAAAGTTTGAAACTTATATTATTAGCTGCCTAGAATAACAATGCAATGCCGATTTAGAATAACAATATTCTGCGCGTCATTTTTATCCTTTTCCGCCTTTTATTTTGTAACTGAAATTTTGTGGTGAAATTCTGGTTGAGGAAAGGCAGAGACTGCTTTTACATTCCTGACGTTCTGTGGCCGCGCCCCGCGGAATCTTTCCTTTAGAAAGGCACGATTGACTTTCGCAGGAATAACCATGCGGTCGCGGGAGTAACGTAAATCGGAAGTCGGTGGTTTATAGTAAGGGTGTATTCGGCATTTCGATTCTGACGGCCGAGGGGCGAACAGAAGAGGAAATCCCGACGGGAATCGGCAACCACCACTGTACTTTGTTCGTACGGGACGTGAATGTATTTCGAATTCGTCCCGGGAGATAAGGCCTGTCCATCGCGTCTCCATCCGGACACGCTTTGCCTCCTTTTATTTGCCTCGAATATACAGTGACCGTTTTATGTGATTCTCACTGAAATTTTATTAGATTTATCAATTTTGAAAAAGTACTATTTGTTTAAAACTGGTTAAAATTTATAACTTTATATAATTATAAATTGATTTATACCGCGACAGATATTTTTGTTGTTGTAATAAAAATATTTTTAATGCATTTTTCGAAGTTAATAACATTTGCTAATTATTATCATATTTTTATTAAATGTTTTTTTGGCAAAAATTTAATAGATAAGTCTTTTATATGTTACGCGTTGTGTAATTTATATGCGCGACAAACTTCTTTGGT